>NC_141696.1:1528663196-1528678196 GCF_964263255.1 Lissotriton vulgaris | reverse complement strand
GCATCACATTCCACTTCCCCTTGAACACAGATGTCAGTAGTCAGATGACATTGCTTACCTACTCATGCCAAATATATCTAGGTAATATAGTGCTAGTCCATTTCGAGTTAAAAAAACAACTACCTAACCTGGATCCCAAAAATGCTATTTACCCATTGCACCAGTTAACTGGGGAATGATACAGGACTCCTTAAAACATATCTCTACCATATGAGGTTAAAAATCCAGGTCCTGCATCTATTTTGTTAAATGGTTTAAATTAAAGTATGAAGACCACAGCTATAAGCAGGCCGAAATAGCTCAGTTGGCAGAGCGTTAGACTGAAGATCTAAAGGTCCCTGATTCAATCCCGGGTTTCGGCACAGTTGAGAGGTTCCTTGCTTCTAACAAATTAGGTCTTGGAATCAGCTGTAGTACTTTTTCTCTATTCATCACATTTTTTCCAACTGATCTACAACACAATCAATTAAACCTAGACTTTGATTTATGTCCTCCTTCTAAACTTGCTTCCACCTCTCTTACCTTCAGGTTTGACAATGAATATTTCCCATTTCATGCTTTTTTGTAAAGTAAACTCTTGTCTGCATTACCTTCCACTTCCCCTTGAACACAGATGTCAGTAGTCAGATGACATTGCTTACCTACTCATGCCAAATATATCTGGGTAATATAGTGCTAGTCCATTCAGAGGTAAAAAAACAACTACCTAACCTGGATCCCAAAAATGCTATTTACCCATTGCACCAGTTAATTGCGGAATGATACAGGACTCCTTAAAACATATCTCACCATATGAGGTTAAAAATCCAGGTCCTGCATCTATTTTGTTAAATGGTTTAAATTAAAGTATGAAGACCACAGCTATAAGCAGGCCAAAATAGCTAAGCTGGGAGAGCGTTAGACTGAAGATCTAAAGGTCCCTGGTTCAATCCCGGGTTTCGACACAGTTGAGAGGTTCCTTGCTTCTAACAAAATCGGTCTCGGAATCAGCTGTAGTACTTTTTTTTCTATCAACATTTTTATCAACTGATCTACAAAATGATCAATTCAACATAGACTTTGCTTTCTGTCCACCTTTTAAACTTTCTTCCACCTATCTTGCCTTCAGGTTTGACTATGAATGTTTTCCATTTCGTCCTTTTTTGTAAAGTAAACTCTTGTCTGCATCACATTCCAGTTCCCCTTGAACACAGATGTCAGTAGTCAGATGACATTGCTTACCTACTCATGCCAAATATATCTGGATCCCAAAAATGCTATTTACCCATTGCACCAGTTAATTGCGGAATGATACAGGACTCCTTAAAACATATCTCACCATATGAGGTTAAAAATCCAGGTCCTGCATCTATTTTGTTAAATGGTTCAAATTAAAGTATGAAGACCCCAGCTATCAGAAGGCCGAAATAGCTCAGTTGGGAGAGCATTAGACTGAAGATCTAAAGGTCCCTGGTTCAATCCCGGGTTTCGGCACAGTTGAGAGGTTCCTTGCTTCTAACAAAATAGGTCTTGGAATCAGCTGTAGTATTTTTTTCTCTATCAACATTTTTATCAACTGATCTACAAAATGATCAATTCAACATAGACTTTGCTTTCTGTCCTCCTTTTAAACTTTCTTCCACCTATCTTGCCTTCAGGTTTGACTATGAATGTTTTCCATTTCGTCCTTTTTTGTAAAGTAAACTCTTGTCTGCATCACATTCCACTTCCCCTTGAACACAGATGTCAGTAGTCAGATGACATTGCTTACCTACTCATGCATAATATATCTGGGTAATATAGTGCTAGCCCATTCAGAGTTAAAAAAACAACTACCTAACCTGGATCCCAAAAATGCTATTTACCCATTGCACCAGTTAACTGGGGAATGATACAGGACTCCTTAAAACATATCTCTACCATATGAGGTTAAAAATCCAGGTCCTGCATCTATTTTGTTAAATGGTTTAAATTAAAGTATGAAGACCACAGCTATAAGCAGGCCGAAATAGCTCAGTTGGGCGAGCGTTAGACTGTAGATCTAAAGGTCCCTGGCTCAATCCCGGGTTTCGGCACAGTTGAGAGGTTCCTTGCTTCTAACAAAATAGGTCTTGGGATCAGCTGTAGTTCTTTTTCTCTATTCATCAAATTTTTTCCAACTGATCTACAACACAATCAATTTAACATAGACTTTGCTTTATGTCCTCCTTCTAAACTTGCTTCCACCTCTCTTACCTTCAGGTTTGACAATGAATATTTCCCATTTCATGCTTTTTTGTAAAGTAAACTCTTGTCTGCATTACCTTCCACTTCCCCTTGAACACAGATGTCAGTAGTCAGATGACATTGCTTACCTACTCATGCCAAATATATCTGGGTAATATAGTGCTAGTCCATTCAGAGTTAAAAAAACAACTACCTAACCTGGATCCAAAAAATGCTATTTACCCATTGCACCAGTTAATTGCGGAATGATACAGGACTCCTTAAAACATATCTCTACCATGTGAGGTTAAAAATCCAGGTCCTGCATCTATTTTGTTAAATGGTTTAAATTAAAGTATGAAGACCACAGCTATAAGCAGGCCGAAATAGCTCAGTTGGAAGAGCGTTAGACTGAAGATCTGAAGGTCCCTGGTTCAATCCCGGGTTTCGGCACAGTTGAGAGGTTACTTGCTTCTAACAAAATAGGTCTTGGAATCAGCTGTAGTACTTTTTCTCTATTCATCAAATTTTTTCCAACTGATCTACAACACAATCAATTTAACATAGACTTTGCTTTATGTCCTCCTTCTAAACTTGCTTCCACCTCTCTTACCTTCAGGTTTGACAATGAATATTTCCCATTTCATGCTTTTTTGTAAAGTAAACTCTTGTCTGCATTACCTTCCACTTCCCCTTGAACACAGATGTCAGTAGTCAGATGACATTGCTTACCTACTCATGCCAAATATATCTGGGTAATATAGTGCTAGTCCATTCAGAGTTAAAAAAACAACTACCTAACCTGGATCCCAAAAATGCTATTTGCCCATTGCACCAGTTAATTGCGGAATGATACATGACTCCTTAAAACATATCTCTACCATATGAGGTTAAAAATCCAGGTCCTGCATCTATTTTGTTAAATGGTTTAAATTAAAGTATGAAGACTACAGCTAGCAGGAGGCAGAAATAGCTCAGTTGGGAGAGCGTTAGAATGAAGATCTAAAGGTCCCTGGTTTAATCCCGGGTTTCGGCACTGTTGAGAGGTTCCTTGCTTCTCACAAAATAAGTCTTGGAATCAGCTGTAGTACTTTTTTCTCTATCAACATTTTTATCAACTGATCCACAAAATGATCAATTCAACATAGACTTTGCTTCATGTCCTCCTTTTAAACTTTCTTCCACCTATCTTTCCTTCAGGTTTGACTATGAATGTTTCCCATTTCGTCCTTTTTTGTAAAGTAAACTCTTGTCTGCATCACATTCCACTTCCCCGTGAACACAGATGTCAGTAGTCAGATGACATTGCTTACCTACTCATGCCAAATATATCTGGGTAATATAATGCTAGTCCATTCAGATTTAAAAAAACAACTACCTAACCTGGATCCCAAAAATGCTATTTACCCATTGCACCAGTTAACTGGGGAATGATACAGGACTCCTTAAAACATATCTCTACCATATGAGGTTAAAAATCCAGGTCCTGCATCTATTTTGTTAAATGGTTCAAATTAAAGTATGAAGACCCCAGCTATCAGAAGGCCAAAATAGCTCAGTTGGGAGAGCGTTAGACTGAACATCTAAAGGTCCCTGGTTCAATCCCGCGTTTCGGCACAGTTGAGAGGTTCCTTGCTTCTAACAAAATAGGTCTTGGAATCAGCTGTAGTACTTTTTCTCTATTCATCAAATTTTTTCCAACTGATCTACAACACAATCAATTTAACATAGACTTTGCTTTATGTCCTCCTTCTAAACTTGCTTCCACCTCTCTTACCTTCAGGTTTGACAATGAATATTTCCCATTTCATGCTTTTTTGTAAAGTAAACTCTTGTCTGCATTACCTTCCACTTCCCCTTGAACACAGATGTCAGTAGTCAGATGACATTGCTTACCTACTCATGCCAAATATATCTGGGTAATATAGTGCTAGTCCATTCAGAGTTAAAAAAACAACTACCTAACCTGGATCCCAAAAATGCTATTTACCCATTGCACCAGTTAACTGGGGAATGATACAGGACTCCTTAAAACATATCTCTACCACATGAGGTTAAAAATCCAGGTCCTGCATCTATTTTGTTAAATGGTTTAAATTAAAGTATGAAGACCACAGCTTTAAGCAGGCCGAAATAGCTCAGTTGGGACAGCCTTAGACTGAAGATCTAAAGGTCCCTGGTTCAATCCCGGGTTTCGGCACAGTTGAGAGGTTCCTTGCTTCTAACAAAATAGGTCATGGATTCAGCTGTAGTACTTTTTTCTCTATCAACATTTTTATCAACTGATCTACAAAATGATCAATTCAACATAGACTTTGCTTTCTGTCCTCCTTTTAAACTTTCTTCCACCTATCTTGCCTTCAGGTTTGACAATGAATGTTTCCCACTTCGTCCTTTTTTGTAAAGTAAACTCTTGTCTGCATCACATTCCACTTCCCCTTGAACACAGATGTCAGTAGTCAGATGACATTGCTTACCTACTCATGCCAAATATATCTAGGTAATATAGTGCTAGTCCATTCAGAGTTAAAAAAACAACTACCTAACCTGGATCCCAAAAATGCTATTTACCCATTGCACCAGTTAACTGGGGAATGATACAGGACTCCTTAAAACATATCTCTACCATATGAGGTTAAAAATCCAGGTCCTGCATCTATTTTGTTAAATGGTTCAAATTAAAGTATGAAGACCCCAGCTATCAGAATGCTGAAATAGCTCAGTTGGGAGAGCGTTAGACTGAAGATCTAAAGGTCCCTGGTTCAATCCCGGGTTTCGGCACAGTTGAGAGGTTCCTTGCTTCTAACAAAATAGGTCTTGGAATCAGCTGTAGTACTTTTTCTCTATTCATCAATTTATTTCCAACTGATCTACAACACAATCAATTTAACATAGACTTTGCTTTATGTCCTCCTTCTAAACTTGCTTCCACCTCTCTTACCTTCAGGTTTGACAATGAATATTTCCCATTTCATGCTTTTTTGTAAAGTAAACTCTTGTCTGCATTACCTTCCACTTCCCCTTGAACACAGATGTCAGTAGTTAGATGACATTGCTTACCTACTCATGCCAAATATATCTGGGTAATATAGTGCTAGTCCATTCAGAGTTAAAAAAACAACTACCTAACCTGGATCCCAAAAATGCTATTTACCCATTGCACCAGTTAATTGCGGAATGATACAGGACTCCTTAAAACATATCTCTACCATATGAGGTTAAAAATCCAGGTCCTGCATCTATTTTGTTAAATGATTTAAATTAAAGTATGAAGACCACAGCTATAAGCAGGCCGCAATAGCTCAGTTGGGAGAGCGTAAGACTGAAGATCTAATGGTCCCTGGTTCAATCCTGGGTTCCGGCACAGTTGAGAGGTTCCTTGCTTCTAATAAAATAGGTCTTGGAATCAGCTGTAGTACTTTTTTCTCTATCAACATTTTTATCAACTGATCTACAAAATGATCAATTCAACATAGACTTTGCTTTCTGTCCTCCTTTTAAACTTTCTTCCACCTATCTTGCCTTCAGGTTTCACAATGAATGTTTCCCATTTCGTCCTTTTTTGTAAAGTAAACTCTTGTCTGCATCACATTCCACTTCCCCTTGAACACAGATGTCAGTAGTCAGATGACATTGCTTAACTACTCATGCCAAATATATCTAGGTAATATAGTGCTAGTCCATTCAGAGTTAAAAAAACAACTACCTAACCTGGATCCCAAAAATGCTATTTACCCATTGCACCAGTTAATTGGGAATGATACAGGACTCCTTAAAACATATCTCTACCATATGAGGTTAAAAATCCAGGTCCTGCATCTATTTTGTTAAATGGTTCAAATTAAAGTATGAAGACCCAAGCTATCAGAAGGCCGAAATAGCTCAGTTGGGAGAGCGTTAGACTGAAGATCTAAAGGTCCCTGGTTCAATCCCGGGTTTCGGCACAGTTGAGAGGTTCCTTGCTTCTAACAAAATAGGTCTTGGAATCAGCTGTAGTACTTTTTCTCTATTCATCAAATTTTTTCCAACTGATCTACAACACAATCAATTTAACATAGACTTTGCTTTATGTCCTCCTTCTAAACTTGCTTCCACCTCTCTTACCTTCAGGTTTGACAATGAATATTTCCCATTTCATGCTTTTTTGTAAAGTAAACTCTTGTCTGCATTACCTTCCACTTCCCCTTGAACACAGATGTCAGTAGTCAGATGACATTGCTTACCTACTCATGCCAAATATATCTGGATAATATAGTGCTAGTCCATTCAGAGTTAAAAAAACAACTACCTAACCTGGATCCAAAAAATGCTATTTACCCATTGTACCAGTTAATTGCGGAATGATACAGGACTCCTTAAAACATATCTCTACCATATGAGGTTAAAAATCCAGGTCCTGCATCTATTTTGTTAAATGGTTTAAATTAAAGTATGAAGACCACAGCTACAAGCAGGCCGAAATAGCTCAGTTGGGAGAGCGTTAGACTGAAGATCTAAAGGTCCCTGGTTCAATCCCGGGTTTCGGCACAGTTGAGAGGTTCCTTGCTTCTAACAAAATAGGTCTTGGAATCAGCTGTAGTACTTTTTCTCTATTCATCAAATTTTTTCCAACTGATCTACAACACAATCAATTTAACATAGACTTTGCTTTATGTCCTCCTTCTAAACTTGCTTCCACCTCTCTTACCTTCAGGTTTGACAATGAATATTTCCCATTTCATGCTTTTTTGTAAAGTAAACTCTTGTCTGCATTACCTTCCACCTCCCCTTGAATACAGATGTCAGTAGTCAGATGACATTGCTTACCTACTCATGCCAAATATATCTGGGTAATATAGTGCTAGTCCATTCAGAGTTAAAAAAACAACTACCTAACCTGGATCCCAAAACTGCTATTTGCCCATTGCACCAGTTAATTGCGGAATGATACAGGACTCCTTAAAACATATCTCTACCATATGAGGTTAAAAATCCAGGTCCTGCATCTATTTTGTTAAATGGTTTAAATTAAAGTATGAAGACCACAGCTATAAGCAGGCCGAAATAGCTAAGTTGGGAGAGTGTTAGACTAAAGATCTAAAGGTCCCTGGTTCAATCCCGGGTTTCGGCACAGTTGAGAGGTTCCTTGCGTCTAACAAAATAGGTCTTGGAATCAGCTATAGTACTTTTTTCTCTATCAACATTTTTATCAACTGATCTACAAAATGATCAATTCAACATAGACTTTGCTTTCTGTCCTCCTTTTAAACTTTCTTCCACCTATCTTGCCTTCAGGTTTGACTATGAATGTTTTCCATTTCGTCCTTTTTTGTAAAGTAAACTCTTGTCTGCATCACATTCCACTTCCCCTTGAACACAGATGTCAGTAGTCAGATGACATTGCTTACCTACTCATGCCAAATATATCTGGGTAATATAGTGCTAGTCCATTCAGAGTTAAAAAAACAACTACCTAACCTGGATCCCAAAAATGCTATTTACCCATTGCACCAGTTAACTGGGGAATGATACAGGACTCCTTAAAACATATCTCTACCATATGAGGTTAAAAATCCAGGTCCTGCATCTATTTTGTTAAATGGTCCAAATTAAAGTATGAAGACCCCAGCTATCAGAAGGCCGAAATAGCTCAGTTGGGAGAGCGTTAGACTGAAGATCTAAAGGTCTCTGGTTCAATCCCGGGTTTCGGCACAGTTGAGAGGTTCCTTGCTTCTAACAAAATAGGTCTTGGAATCAGCTGTAGTACTTTTTTCTCTATTAACATTTTTATCAACTGATCTACAAAATGATCAATTCAACATAGACTTTGCTTTCTGTCCTCCTTTTAAACTTTCTTCCACCTATCTTGCCTTCAGGTTTGACTATGAATGTTTTCCATTTCGTCCTTTTTTGTAAAGTAAACTCTTGTCTGCATCACATTCCACTTCCCCTTGAACACAGATGTCAGTAGTCAGATGACATTGCTTACCTACTCATGCCAAATATATCTGGGTAATATAGTGCTAGTCCATTCAGAGTTAAAAAAACAACTACCTAACCTGGATCCAAAAAATGCTATTTACCCATTGTACCAGTTAATTGCGGAATGATACAGGACTCCTTAAAACATATCTC
The DNA here is from genome assembly GCF_964263255.1 of Lissotriton vulgaris. NCBI lineage: Eukaryota > Metazoa > Chordata > Amphibia > Caudata > Salamandridae > Lissotriton > Lissotriton vulgaris. The sequence goes on along the minus strand of NC_141696.1, from coordinate 1,528,669,898 downwards.
TACCATATGAGGTTAAAAATCCAGGTGCTGCATCTATTTTGTTAAATGGTTTAAATTAAAGTATGAAGACCACAGCTATAAGCAGGCCGAAATAGCTCAGTTGGGAGAGCGTTAGACTGAAGATCTAAAAGTCCCTGGTTCAATCCCGGGTTTCGTCACAGTTGAGAGGTTCCTTGCTTCTAACAAAATAGGTCTTGGAATCAGCTGTAGTACTTTTTCTCTATTCATCAAATTTTTTCCAACTGATCTACAACACAATCAATTTAACATAGACTTTGCTTTATGTCCTCCTTCTAAACTTGCTTCCACCTCTCTTACCTTCAGGTTTGACAATGAATATTTCCCATTTCATGCTTTTTTGTAAAGTAAACTCTTGTCTTCATTACCTTCCACCTCCCCTTGAATACAGATGTCAGTAGTCAGATGACATTGCTTACCTACTCATGCCAAATATATCTGGGTAATATAGTGCTAGTCCATTCAGAGTTAAAAAAACAACTACCTAACCTGGATCCCAAAACTGCTATTTGCCCATTGCACCAGTTAATTGCGGAATGATACAGGACTCCTTAAAACATATCTCTACCATATGAGGTTAAAAATCCAGGTCCTGCATCTATTTTGTTAAATAGTTTAAATTAAAGTATGAAGACAATAGCTATAAGCAGGCCGCAATAGCTCAGTTGGGAGAGCGTTAGACTGAAGATCTAAAGGTCCCTGGTTCCATCCCGGGTTTCGGCACAGTTGAGACGTTCCTTGCTTCTAACAAAATAGGTCTTGGAATCAGCTGTAGTACTTTTTTCTCTATCAACATTTTTATCAACTGATCTACAAAATGATCAATTCAACATAGACTTTGCTTTCTGTCCTCCTTTTAAACTTTCTTCCACCTATCTTGCCTTCAGGTTTGATAATGAATGTTTCCCATTTCGTCCTTTTTTGTAAAGTAAACTCTTGTCTGCATCACATTCCACTTCCCCTTGAACACAGATGTCAGTAGTCAGATGACATTGCTTACCTACTCATGCCAAATATATCTGGGTAATATAGTGCTAGTCCATTCAGAGTTAAAAAAACAACTACCTAACCTGGATCCCAAAAATGCTATTTACCCATTGCACCAGTTAATTGCGGAATGATACAGGACTCCTTAAAACATATCTCACCATATAAGGTTAAAAATCCAGGTCCTGCATCTATTTTGTTAAATGGTTTAAATTAAAGTATGAAGACCACAGCTATAAGCAGGCCGAAATAGCTAAGTTGGGATAGTGTTAGACTAAAGATCTAAAGGTCCCTGGTTCAATCCCGGGTTTCGGCACAGTTGAGAGGTTCCTTGCTTCTAACAAAATAGGTCTTGGAATCAGCTATAGTACTTTTTTCTCTATCAACATTTTTATCAACTGATCTACAAAATGATCAATTCAACATAGACTTTGCTTTCTGTCCTCCTTTTAAACTTTCTTCCACCTATCTTGCCTTCAGGTTTGACTATGAATGTTTTCCATTTCGTCCTTTTTTGTAAAGTAAACTCTTGTCTGCATCACATTCCACTTCCCCTTGAACACAGATGTCAGTAGTCAGATGACATTTCTTACCTACTCATGCCAAATATATCTGGGTAATATAGTGCTAGTCCATTCAGAGTTAAAAAAACAACTACCTAACCTGGATCCCAAAAATTCTATTTACCCATTGCACCAGTTAACTGGGGAATGATACAGGACTCCTTAAAACATATCTCTACCATATGAGGTTAAAAATCCAGGTCCTGCATCTATTTTGTTAAATGGTTCAAATTAAAGTATGAAGACCCCAGCTATCAGAAGGCCGAAATAGCTCAGTTGGGAGAGCGTTAGACTGAAGATCTAAAGGTCTCTGGTTCAATCCCGGGTTTCGGCACAGTTGAGAGGTTCCTTGCTTCTAACAAAATAGGTCTTGGAATCAGCTGTAGTACTTTTTTCTCTATTAACATTTTTATCAACTGATCTACAAAATGATCAATTCAACATAGACTTTGCTTTCTGTCCTCCTTTTAAACTTTCTTCCACCTATCTTGCCTTCAGGTTTGACTATGAATGTTTTCCATTTCGTCCTTTTTTGTAAAGTAAACTCTTGTCTGCATCACATTCCACTTCCCCTTGAACACAGATGTCAGTAGTCAGATGACATTGCTTACCTACTCATGCCAAATATATCTAGGTAATATAGTGCTAGTCCATTTCGAGTTAAAAAAACAACTACCTAACCTGGATCCCAAAAATGCTATTTACCCATTGCACCAGTTAACTGGGGAATGATACAGGACTCCTTAAAACATATCTCTACCATATGAGGTTAAAAATCCAGGTCCTGCATCTATTTTGTTAAATGGTTTAAATTAAAGTATGAAGACCACAGCTATAAGCAGGCCGAAATAGCTCAGTTGGCAGAGCGTTAGACTGAAGATCTAAAGCTCCCTGATTCAATCCCGGGTTTCGGCACAGTTGAGAGGTTCCTTGCTTCTAACAAATTAGGTCTTGGAATCAGCTGTAGTACTTTTTCTCTATTCATCACATTTTTTCCAACTGATCTACAACACAATCAATTAAACCTAGACTTTGATTTATGTCCTCCTTCTAAACTTGCTTCCACCTCTCTTACCTTCAGGTTTGACAATGAATATTTCCCATTTCATGCTTTTTTGTAAAGTAAACTCTTGTCTGCATTACCTTCCACTTCCCCTTGAACACAGATGTCAGTAGTCAGATGACATTGCTTACCTACTCATGCCAAATATATCTGGGTAATATAGTGCTAGTCCATTCAGAGGTAAAAAAACAACTACCTAACCTGGATCCCAAAAATGCTATTTACCCATTGCACCAGTTAATTGCGGAATGATACAGGACTCCTTAAAACATATCTCACCATATGAGGTTAAAAATCCAGGTCCTGCATCTATTTTGTTAAATGGTTTAAATTAAAGTATGAAGACCACAGCTATAAGCACGCCAAAATAGCTAAGCTGGGAGAGCGTTAGACTGAAGATCTAAAGGTCCCTGGTTCAATTCCGGGTTTCGACACAGTTGAGAGGTTCCTTGCTTCTAACAAAATCGGTCTCGGAATCAGCTGTAGTACTTTTTTTTCTATCAACATTTTTATCAACTGATCTACAAAATGATCAATTCAACATAGACTTTGCTTTCTGTCCTCCTTTTAAACTTTCTTCCACCTATCTTGCCTTCAGGTTTGACTATGAATGTTTTCCATTTCGTCCTTTTTTGTAAAGTAAACTCTTGTCTGCATCACATTCCAGTTCCCCTTGAACACAGATGTCAGTAGTCAGATGACATTGCTTACCTACTCATGCCAAATATATCTGGGTAATATAGTGCTAGTCCATTCAGAGTTAAAAAAACAACTACCTAACCTGGATCCCAAAAATGCTATTTACCCATTGCACCAGTTAACTGGGGAATGATACAGGACTCCTTAAAACATATCTCTACCATATGAGGTTAAAAATCCAGGTCCTGCATCTATTTTGTTAAATGGTCCAAATTAAAGTATGAAGACCCCAGCTATCAGAAGGCCGAAATAGCTCAGTTGGGAGAGCGTTAGACTGAAGATCTAAAGGTCTCTGGTTCAATCCCGGGTTTCGGCACAGTTGAGAGGTTCCTTGCTTCTAACAAAATAGGTCTTGGAATCAGCTGTAGTACTTTTTTCTCTATTAACATTTTTATCAACTGATCTACAAAATGATCAATTCAACATAGACTTTGCTTTCTGTCCTCCTTTTAAACTTTCTTCCACCTATCTTGCCTTCAGGTTTGACTATGAATGTTTTCCATTTCGTCCTTTTTTGTAAAGTAAACTCTTGTCTGCATCACATTCCACTTCCCCTTGAACACAGATGTCAGTAGTCAGATGACATTGCTTACCTACTCATGCCAAATATATCTGGGTAATATAGTGCTAGTCCATTCAGAGTTAAAAAAACAACTACCTAACCTGGATCCAAAAAATGCTATTTACCCATTGTACCAGTTAATTGCGGAATGATACAGGACTCCTTAAAACATATCTCTACCATATGAGGTTAAAAATCCAGGTGCTGCATCTATTTTGTTAAATGGTTTAAATTAAAGTATGAAGACCACAGCTATAAGCAGGCCGAAATAGCTCAGTTGGGAGAGCGTTAGACTGAAGATCTAAAGGTCCCTGGTTCAATCCCGGGTTTCGTCACAGTTGAGAGGTTCCTTGCTTCTAACAAAATAGGTCTTGGAATCAGCTGTAGTACTTTTTCTCTATTCATCAAATTTTTTCCAACTGATCTACAACACAATCAATTTAACATAGACTTTGCTTTATGTCCTCCTTCTAAACTTGCTTCCACCTCTCTTACCTTCAGGTTTGACAATGAATATTTCCCATTTCATGCTTTTTTGTAAAGTAAACTCTTGTCTTCATTACCTTCCACCTCCCCTTGAATACAGATGTCAGTAGTCAGATGACATTGCTTACCTACTCATGCCAAATATATCTGGGTAATATAGTGCTAGTCCATTCAGAGTTAAAAAAACAACTACCTAACCTGGATCCCAAAACTGCTATTTGCCCATTGCACCAGTTAATTGCGGAATGATACAGGACTCCTTAAAACATATCTCTACCATATGAGGTTAAAAATCCAGGTCCTGCATCTATTTTGTTAAATAGTTTAAATTAAAGTATGAAGACAACAGCTATAAGCAGGCCGCAATAGCTCAGTTGGGAGAGCGTTAGACTGAAGATCTAAAGGTCCCTGGTTCCATCCCGGGTTTCGGCACAGTTGAGACGTTCCTTGCTTCTAACAAAATAGGTCTTGGAATCAGCTGTAGTACTTTTTTCTCTATCAACATTTTTATCAACTGATCTACAAAATGATCAATTCAACATAGACTTTGCTTTCTGTCCTCCTTTTAAACTTTCTTCCACCTATCTTGCCTTCAGGTTTGATAATGAATGTTTCCCATTTCGTCCTTTTTTGTAAAGTAAACTCTTGTCTGCATCACATTCCACTTCCCCTTGAACACAGATGTCAGTAGTCAGATGACATTGCTTACCTACTCATGCCAAATATATCTGGGTAATATAGTGCTAGTCCATTCAGAGTTAAAAAAACAACTACCTAACCTGGATCCCAAAAATGCTATTTACCCATTGCACCAGTTAATTGCGGAATGATACAGGACTCCTTAAAACATATCTCACCATATAAGGTTAAAAATCCAGGTCCTGCATCTATTTTGTTAAATGGTTTAAATTAAAGTATGAAGACCACAGCTATAAGCAGGCCGAAATAGCTAAGTTGGGATAGTGTTAGACTAAAGATCTAAAGGTCCCTGGTTCAATCCCGGGTTTCGGCACAGTTGAGAGGTTCCTTGCTTCTAACAAAATAGGTCTTGGAATCAGCTATAGTACTTTTTTCTCTATCAACATTTTTATCAACTGATCTACAAAATGATCAATTCAACATAGACTTTGCTTTCTGTCCTCCTTTTAAACTTTCTTCCACCTATCTTGCCTTCAGGTTTGACTATGAATGTTTTCCATTTCGTCCTTTTTTGTAAAGTAAACTCTTGTCTGCATCACATTCCACTTCCCCTTGAACACAGATGTCAGTAGTCAGATGACATTTCTTACCTACTCATGCCAAATATATCTGGGTAATATAGTGCTAGTCCATTCAGAGTTAAAAAAACAACTACCTAACCTGGATCCCAAAAATTCTATTTACCCATTGCACCAGTTAACTGGGGAATGATACAGGACTCCTTAAAACATATCTCTACCATATGAGGTTAAAAATCCAGGTCCTGCATCTATTTTGTTAAATGGTTCAAATTAAAGTATGAAGACCCCAGCTATCAGAAGGCCGAAATAGCTCAGTTGGGAGAGCGTTAGACTGAAGATCTAAAGGTCTCTGGTTCAATCCCGGGTTTCGGCACAGTTGAGGGGTTCCTTGCTTCTAACAAAATAGGTCTTGGAATCAGCTGTAGTACTTTTTTCTCTATTAACATTTTTATCAACTGATCTACAAAATGATCAATTCAACATAGACTTTGCTTTCTGTCCTCCTTTTAAACTTTCTTCCACCTATCTTGCCTTCAGGTTTGACTATGAATGTTTTCCATTTCGTCCTTTTTTGTAAAGTAAACTCTTGTCTGCATCACATTCCACTTCCCCTTGAACACAGATGTCAGTAGTCAGATGACATTGCTTACCTACTCATGCCAAATATATCTAGGTAATATAGTGCTAGTCCATTTCGAGTTAAAAAAACAACTACCTAACCTGGATCCCAAAAATGCTATTTACCCATTGCACCAGTTAACTGGGGAATGATACAGGACTCCTTAAAACATATCTCTACCATATGAGGTTAAAAATCCAGGTCCTGCATCTATTTTGTTAAATGGTTTAAATTAAAGTATGAAGACCACAGCTATAAGCAGGCCAAAATAGCTCAGTTGGGCGAGCGTTAGACTGAAGATCTAAAGGTCCCTGATTCAATCCCGGGTTTCGGCACAGTTGAGAGGTTCCTTGCTTCTAACAAATTAGGTCTTGGAATCAGCTGTAGTACTTTTTCTCTATTCATCACATTTTTTCCAACTGATCTACAACACAATCAATTAAACCTAGACTTTGATTTATGTCCTCCTTCTAAACTTGCTTCCA
>NC_141696.1:1528645696-1528658196 GCF_964263255.1 Lissotriton vulgaris | reverse complement strand
CTAAAGGTCCCTGATTCAATCCCGGGTTTCGGCACAGTTGAGAGGTTCCTTGCTTCTAACAAATTAGGTCTTGGAATCAGCTGTAGTACTTTTTCTCTATTCATCACATTTTTTCCAACTGATCTACAACACAATCAATTAAACCTAGACTTTGATTTATGTCCTCCTTCTAAACTTGCTTCCACCTCTCTTACCTTCAGGTTTGACAATGAATATTTCCCATTTCATGCTTTTTTGTAAAGTAAACTCTTGTCTGCATTACCTTCCACTTCCCCTTGAACACAGATGTCAGTAGTCAGATGACATTGCTTACCTACTCATGCCAAATATATCTGGGTAATATAGTGCTAGTCCATTCAGAGGTAAAAAAACAACTACCTAACCTGGATCCCAAAAATGCTATTTACCCATTGCACCAGTTAATTGCGGAATGATACAGGACTCCTTAAAACATATCTCACCATATGAGGTTAAAAATCCAGGTCCTGCATCTATTTTGTTAAATGGTTTAAATTAAAGTATGAAGACCACAGCTATAAGCAGGCCAAAATAGCTAAGCTGGGAGAGCGTTAGACTGAAGATCTAAAGGTCCCTGGTTCAATCCCGGGTTTCGACACAGTTGAGAGGTTCCTTGCTTCTAACAAAATCGGTCTCGGAATCAGCTGTAGTACTTTTTTTTCTATCAACATTTTTATCAACTGATCTACAAAATGATCAATTCAACATAGACTTTGCTTTCTGTCCACCTTTTAAACTTTCTTCCACCTATCTTGCCTTCAGGTTTGACTATGAATGTTTTCCATTTCGTCCTTTTTTGTAAAGTAAACTCTTGTCTGCATCACATTCCAGTTCCCCTTGAACACAGATGTCAGTAGTCAGATGACATTGCTTACCTACTCATGCCAAATATATCTGGATCCCAAAAATGCTATTTACCCATTGCACCAGTTAATTGCGGAATGATACAGGACTCCTTAAAACATATCTCACCATATGAGGTTAAAAATCCAGGTCCTGCATCTATTTTGTTAAATGGTTCAAATTAAAGTATGAAGACCCCAGCTATCAGAAGGCCGAAATAGCTCAGTTGGGAGAGCATTAGACTGAAGATCTAAAGGTCCCTGGTTCAATCCCGGGTTTCGGCACAGTTGAGAGGTTCCTTGCTTCTAACAAAATAGGTCTTGGAATCAGCTGTAGTATTTTTTTCTCTATCAACATTTTTATCAACTGATCTACAAAATGATCAATTCAACATAGACTTTGCTTTCTGTCCTCCTTTTAAACTTTCTTCCACCTATCTTGCCTTCAGGTTTGACTATGAATGTTTTCCATTTCGTCCTTTTTTGTAAAGTAAACTCTTGTCTGCATCACATTCCACTTCCCCTTGAACACAGATGTCAGTAGTCAGATGACATTGCTTACCTACTCATGCATAATATATCTGGGTAATATAGTGCTAGCCCATTCAGAGTTAAAAAAACAACTACCTAACCTGGATCCCAAAAATGCTATTTACCCATTGCACCAGTTAACTGGGGAATGATACAGGACTCCTTAAAACATATCTCTACCATATGAGGTTAAAAATCCAGGTCCTGCATCTATTTTGTTAAATGGTTTAAATTAAAGTATGAAGACCACAGCTATAAGCAGGCCGAAATAGCTCAGTTGGGCGAGCGTTAGACTGTAGATCTAAAGGTCCCTGGCTCAATCCCGGGTTTCGGCACAGTTGAGAGGTTCCTTGCTTCTAACAAAATAGGTCTTGGGATCAGCTGTAGTTCTTTTTCTCTATTCATCAAATTTTTTCCAACTGATCTACAACACAATCAATTTAACATAGACTTTGCTTTATGTCCTCCTTCTAAACTTGCTTCCACCTCTCTTACCTTCAGGTTTGACAATGAATATTTCCCATTTCATGCTTTTTTGTAAAGTAAACTCTTGTCTGCATTACCTTCCACTTCCCCTTGAACACAGATGTCAGTAGTCAGATGACATTGCTTACCTACTCATGCCAAATATATCTGGGTAATATAGTGCTAGTCCATTCAGAGTTAAAAAAACAACTACCTAACCTGGATCCAAAAAATGCTATTTACCCATTGCACCAGTTAATTGCGGAATGATACAGGACTCCTTAAAACATATCTCTACCATGTGAGGTTAAAAATCCAGGTCCTGCATCTATTTTGTTAAATGGTTTAAATTAAAGTATGAAGACCACAGCTATAAGCAGGCCGAAATAGCTCAGTTGGAAGAGCGTTAGACTGAAGATCTGAAGGTCCCTGGTTCAATCCCGGGTTTCGGCACAGTTGAGAGGTTACTTGCTTCTAACAAAATAGGTCTTGGAATCAGCTGTAGTACTTTTTCTCTATTCATCAAATTTTTTCCAACTGATCTACAACACAATCAATTTAACATAGACTTTGCTTTATGTCCTCCTTCTAAACTTGCTTCCACCTCTCTTACCTTCAGGTTTGACAATGAATATTTCCCATTTCATGCTTTTTTGTAAAGTAAACTCTTGTCTGCATTACCTTCCACTTCCCCTTGAACACAGATGTCAGTAGTCAGATGACATTGCTTACCTACTCATGCCAAATATATCTGGGTAATATAGTGCTAGTCCATTCAGAGTTAAAAAAACAACTACCTAACCTGGATCCCAAAAATGCTATTTGCCCATTGCACCAGTTAATTGCGGAATGATACATGACTCCTTAAAACATATCTCTACCATATGAGGTTAAAAATCCAGGTCCTGCATCTATTTTGTTAAATGGTTTAAATTAAAGTATGAAGACTACAGCTAGCAGGAGGCAGAAATAGCTCAGTTGGGAGAGCGTTAGAATGAAGATCTAAAGGTCCCTGGTTTAATCCCGGGTTTCGGCACTGTTGAGAGGTTCCTTGCTTCTCACAAAATAAGTCTTGGAATCAGCTGTAGTACTTTTTTCTCTATCAACATTTTTATCAACTGATCCACAAAATGATCAATTCAACATAGACTTTGCTTCATGTCCTCCTTTTAAACTTTCTTCCACCTATCTTTCCTTCAGGTTTGACTATGAATGTTTCCCATTTCGTCCTTTTTTGTAAAGTAAACTCTTGTCTGCATCACATTCCACTTCCCCGTGAACACAGATGTCAGTAGTCAGATGACATTGCTTACCTACTCATGCCAAATATATCTGGGTAATATAATGCTAGTCCATTCAGATTTAAAAAAACAACTACCTAACCTGGATCCCAAAAATGCTATTTACCCATTGCACCAGTTAACTGGGGAATGATACAGGACTCCTTAAAACATATCTCTACCATATGAGGTTAAAAATCCAGGTCCTGCATCTATTTTGTTAAATGGTTCAAATTAAAGTATGAAGACCCCAGCTATCAGAAGGCCAAAATAGCTCAGTTGGGAGAGCGTTAGACTGAACATCTAAAGGTCCCTGGTTCAATCCCGCGTTTCGGCACAGTTGAGAGGTTCCTTGCTTCTAACAAAATAGGTCTTGGAATCAGCTGTAGTACTTTTTCTCTATTCATCAAATTTTTTCCAACTGATCTACAACACAATCAATTTAACATAGACTTTGCTTTATGTCCTCCTTCTAAACTTGCTTCCACCTCTCTTACCTTCAGGTTTGACAATGAATATTTCCCATTTCATGCTTTTTTGTAAAGTAAACTCTTGTCTGCATTACCTTCCACTTCCCCTTGAACACAGATGTCAGTAGTCAGATGACATTGCTTACCTACTCATGCCAAATATATCTGGGTAATATAGTGCTAGTCCATTCAGAGTTAAAAAAACAACTACCTAACCTGGATCCCAAAAATGCTATTTACCCATTGCACCAGTTAACTGGGGAATGATACAGGACTCCTTAAAACATATCTCTACCACATGAGGTTAAAAATCCAGGTCCTGCATCTATTTTGTTAAATGGTTTAAATTAAAGTATGAAGACCACAGCTTTAAGCAGGCCGAAATAGCTCAGTTGGGACAGCCTTAGACTGAAGATCTAAAGGTCCCTGGTTCAATCCCGGGTTTCGGCACAGTTGAGAGGTTCCTTGCTTCTAACAAAATAGGTCATGGATTCAGCTGTAGTACTTTTTTCTCTATCAACATTTTTATCAACTGATCTACAAAATGATCAATTCAACATAGACTTTGCTTTCTGTCCTCCTTTTAAACTTTCTTCCACCTATCTTGCCTTCAGGTTTGACAATGAATGTTTCCCACTTCGTCCTTTTTTGTAAAGTAAACTCTTGTCTGCATCACATTCCACTTCCCCTTGAACACAGATGTCAGTAGTCAGATGACATTGCTTACCTACTCATGCCAAATATATCTAGGTAATATAGTGCTAGTCCATTCAGAGTTAAAAAAACAACTACCTAACCTGGATCCCAAAAATGCTATTTACCCATTGCACCAGTTAACTGGGGAATGATACAGGACTCCTTAAAACATATCTCTACCATATGAGGTTAAAAATCCAGGTCCTGCATCTATTTTGTTAAATGGTTCAAATTAAAGTATGAAGACCCCAGCTATCAGAATGCTGAAATAGCTCAGTTGGGAGAGCGTTAGACTGAAGATCTAAAGGTCCCTGGTTCAATCCCGGGTTTCGGCACAGTTGAGAGGTTCCTTGCTTCTAACAAAATAGGTCTTGGAATCAGCTGTAGTACTTTTTCTCTATTCATCAATTTATTTCCAACTGATCTACAACACAATCAATTTAACATAGACTTTGCTTTATGTCCTCCTTCTAAACTTGCTTCCACCTCTCTTACCTTCAGGTTTGACAATGAATATTTCCCATTTCATGCTTTTTTGTAAAGTAAACTCTTGTCTGCATTACCTTCCACTTCCCCTTGAACACAGATGTCAGTAGTTAGATGACATTGCTTACCTACTCATGCCAAATATATCTGGGTAATATAGTGCTAGTCCATTCAGAGTTAAAAAAACAACTACCTAACCTGGATCCCAAAAATGCTATTTACCCATTGCACCAGTTAATTGCGGAATGATACAGGACTCCTTAAAACATATCTCTACCATATGAGGTTAAAAATCCAGGTCCTGCATCTATTTTGTTAAATGATTTAAATTAAAGTATGAAGACCACAGCTATAAGCAGGCCGCAATAGCTCAGTTGGGAGAGCGTAAGACTGAAGATCTAATGGTCCCTGGTTCAATCCTGGGTTCCGGCACAGTTGAGAGGTTCCTTGCTTCTAATAAAATAGGTCTTGGAATCAGCTGTAGTACTTTTTTCTCTATCAACATTTTTATCAACTGATCTACAAAATGATCAATTCAACATAGACTTTGCTTTCTGTCCTCCTTTTAAACTTTCTTCCACCTATCTTGCCTTCAGGTTTCACAATGAATGTTTCCCATTTCGTCCTTTTTTGTAAAGTAAACTCTTGTCTGCATCACATTCCACTTCCCCTTGAACACAGATGTCAGTAGTCAGATGACATTGCTTAACTACTCATGCCAAATATATCTAGGTAATATAGTGCTAGTCCATTCAGAGTTAAAAAAACAACTACCTAACCTGGATCCCAAAAATGCTATTTACCCATTGCACCAGTTAATTGGGAATGATACAGGACTCCTTAAAACATATCTCTACCATATGAGGTTAAAAATCCAGGTCCTGCATCTATTTTGTTAAATGGTTCAAATTAAAGTATGAAGACCCAAGCTATCAGAAGGCCGAAATAGCTCAGTTGGGAGAGCGTTAGACTGAAGATCTAAAGGTCCCTGGTTCAATCCCGGGTTTCGGCACAGTTGAGAGGTTCCTTGCTTCTAACAAAATAGGTCTTGGAATCAGCTGTAGTACTTTTTCTCTATTCATCAAATTTTTTCCAACTGATCTACAACACAATCAATTTAACATAGACTTTGCTTTATGTCCTCCTTCTAAACTTGCTTCCACCTCTCTTACCTTCAGGTTTGACAATGAATATTTCCCATTTCATGCTTTTTTGTAAAGTAAACTCTTGTCTGCATTACCTTCCACTTCCCCTTGAACACAGATGTCAGTAGTCAGATGACATTGCTTACCTACTCATGCCAAATATATCTGGATAATATAGTGCTAGTCCATTCAGAGTTAAAAAAACAACTACCTAACCTGGATCCAAAAAATGCTATTTACCCATTGTACCAGTTAATTGCGGAATGATACAGGACTCCTTAAAACATATCTCTACCATATGAGGTTAAAAATCCAGGTCCTGCATCTATTTTGTTAAATGGTTTAAATTAAAGTATGAAGACCACAGCTATAAGCAGGCCGAAATAGCTCAGTTGGGAGAGCGTTAGACTGAAGATCTAAAGGTCCCTGGTTCAATCCCGGGTTTCGGCACAGTGGAGAGGTTCCTTGCTTCTAACAAAATAGGTCTTGGAATCAGCTGTAGTACTTTTTCTCTATTCATCAAATTTTTTCCAACTGATCTACAACACAATCAATTTAACATAGACTTTGCTTTATGTCCTCCTTCTAAACTTGCTTCCACCTCTCTTACCTTCAGGTTTGACAATGAATATTTCCCATTTCATGCTTTTTTGTAAAGTAAACTCTTGTCTGCATTACCTTCCACCTCCCCTTGAATACAGATGTCAGTAGTCAGATGACATTGCTTACCTACTCATGCCAAATATATCTGGGTAATATAGTGCTAGTCCATTCAGAGTTAAAAAAACAACTACCTAACCTGGATCCCAAAACTGCTATTTGCCCATTGCACCAGTTAATTGCGGAATGATACAGGACTCCTTAAAACATATCTCTACCATATGAGGTTAAAAATCCAGGTCCTGAATCTATTTTGTTAAATGGTTTAAATTAAAGTATGAAGACCACAGCTATAAGCAGGCGGCAATAGCTCAGTTGGGAGAGCGTTAGACTGAAGATCTAAAGGTCCCTGGTTCCATCCCGGGTTTCGGCACAGTTGAGAGGTTCCTTGCTTCTAACAAAATAGGTCTTGGAATCAGCTGTAGTACTTTTTTCTCTATCAACATTTTTATCAACTGATCTACAAAATGATCAATTCAACATAGACTTTGCTTTCTGTCCTCCTTTTAAACTTTCTTCCACCTATCTTGCCTTCAGGTTTGACAATGAATGTTTCCCATTTCGTCCTTTTTTGTAAAGTAAACTCTTGTCTGCATCACATTCCACTTCCCCTTGAACACAGATGTCAGTAGTCAGATGACATTGCTTACCTACTCATGCCAAATATATCTAGGCAATATAGTGCTAGTCCATTCAGAGTTAAAAAAACAACTACCTAACCTGGATCCCAAAAATGCTATTTACCCATTGCACCAGTTAACTGGGGAATGATACAGGACTCCTTAAAACATATCTCTACCATATGAGGTTAAAAATCCAGGTCCTGCATTTATTTTGTTAAATGGTTTAAATTAAAGTATGAAGACCACAGCTATAAGCAGGTCAAAATAGCTCAGTTGGGAGAGCGTTAGACTGAAGATCTAAAGGTCCCTGGTTCAATCCTGTGTTTCGGCACAGTTGAGAGGTTCCTTGCTTCTAACAAAATAGGTCTTGGAATCAGCTGTAGTACTTTTTCTCTATTCATCAATTTTTTTCCAACTGATCTACAACACAATCAATTTAACATAGACTTTGCTTTATGTCCTCCTTCTAAACTTGCTTCCACCTCTCTTACCTTCAGGTTTGACAACGAATATTTCCCATTTCATGCTTTTTTGTAAAGTAAACTCTTGTCTGCATTACCTTCCACCTCCCCTTGAATACAGATGTCAGTAGTCAGATGACATTGCTTACCTACTCATGCCAAATATATCTGGGTAATATAGTGCTAGTCCATTCAGAGTTAAAAAAACAACTACCTAACCTGGATCCCAAAACTGCTATTTGCCCATTGCACCAGTTAATTGCGGAATGATACAGGACTCCTTAAAACATATATCTACCATATGAGGTTAAAAATCCAGGTCCTGCATCTATTTTGTTAAATGGTTTAAATTAAAGTATGAAGACCACAGCTATAAGGAGGCCGCAATAGCTCAGTTGGGAGAGCGTTAGACTGAAGATCTAAAGGTCCCTGGTTCAATCCCGGGTTTCGGCACAGTTGAGAGGTTCCTTGCTTCTAACAAAATAGGTCTTGGAATCAGCTGTAGTACTTTTTTCTCTATCAACATTTTTATCAACTGATCTACAAAATGATCAATTCAACATAGACTTTGCTTTCTGTCCTCCTTTTAAACTTTCTTCCACCTATCTTGCCTTCAGGTTTGACAATGAATGTTTCCCATTTCGTCCTTTTTTGTAAAGTAAACTCTTGTCTGCATCACATTCCACTTCCCCTTGAACACAGATGTCAGTAGTCAGATGACATTGCTTACCTACTCTTGCCAAATATATCTAGGTAATATAGTGCTAGTCCATTCAGAGTTAAAAAAACAACTACCTAACCTGGATCCCAAAAATGCTATTTACCCATTGCACCGGTTAACTGGGGAATGATACAGGACTCCTTAAAACATATCTCTACCATATGAGGTTAAAAATCCAGGTCCGGCATCTATTTTGTTAAATGGTTCAAATTAAAGTATGAAGACCATAGCTATCAGAAGACCGAAATAGCTCAGTTGGGAGAGCGTTAGACTGAAGATCTGAAGGTCCCTTGTTCAATCCCGGGTTTCGGCACAGTTAAGAGGTTCCTTGCTTCTAGCAAAATAGGTCTTGGAATCAGCTGTAGTACTTTTTCTCTATTCATCAAATTTTTTCCAACTGATCTACAACACAATCAATTTAACATCGACTTTGCTTTATATCCTCCTTCTAAACTTGCTTCCACCTCTCTTACCTTCAGGTTTGACAATGAATATTTCCCATTTCATGCTTTTTTGTAAAGTAAACTCTTGTCTGCATTACCTTCCACCTCCCCTTGAATACAGATGTCAGTAGTCAGATGACATTGCTTACCTACTCATGCCAAATATATCTGGGTAATATAGTGCTAGTCCATTCAGAGTTAAAAAAACAACTACCTAACCTGGATCCCAAAACTGCTATTTGCCCATTGCACCAGTTAATTGCGGAATGATACAGGACTCCTTAAAACATATCTCTACCATATGAGGTTAAAAATCCAGGTCCTGCATCTATTTTGTTAAATGGTTTAAATTAAAGTATGAAGACCACAGCTATAAGCAGGCCGCAATAGCTCAGTTGGGAGAGCGTTAGACTGAAGATCTAAAGGTCCCTGGTTCAATCCCGGGTTTCGGCACAGTTGAGAGGTTCCTTGCTTCTAACAAAATAGGTCTTGGAATAAGCTGTAGTACTTTTTTCTCTATTAACATTTTTATCAACTGATCTACAAAATGATCAATTCAACATAGACTTTGCTTTCTGTCCTCCTTTTAAACTTTCTTCCACCTATCTTGCCTTCAGGTTTGACAATGAATGTTTCCCATTTCGTCCTTTTTTGTAAAGTAAACTCTTGTCTGCATCACATTCCACTTCCCCTTGAACACAGATGTCAGTAGTCAGATGACATTGCTTACCTACTCATGCCAAATATATCTAGGTAATATAGTGCTAGTCCATTCAGAGTTAAAAAAACAACTACCTAACCTGGATCCCAAAAATGCTATTTACCCATTGCACCAGTTAACTGGGGAATGATACAGGACTCCTTAAAACATATCTCTACCATATGAGGTTAAAAATCCAGGTCCTGCATCTATTTTGTTAAATGGTTTAAATTAAAGTATGAAGACCCCAGCTATAAGCAGGCTGAAATAGCTCAGTTGGGAGAGCGTTAGACTGAAGATCTAAAGGTCCCTGGTTCAATCCCGGGTTTCGGCACAGTTGAGAGGTTCCTTGCTTCTAACAAAATAGGTCTTGGAATCAGCTGTAGTACTTTTTCTCTATTCATCAAATTTTTTCCAACTGATCTACAACACAATCAATTTAACATAGACTTTGCTTTATGTCCTCCTTCTAAACTTGCTTCCACCTCTCTTACCTTCAGGTTTGACAATGAATATTTCCCATTTCATGCTTTTTTGTAAAGTAAACTCTTGTCTGCATTACCTTCCACCTCCCCTTGAATACAGATGTCAGTAGTCAGATGACATTGCTTACCTACTCATGCCAAATATATCTGGGTAATATAGTGCTAGTCCATTCAGAGTTAAAAAAACAACTACCTAACCTGGATCCCAAAACTGCTATTTGCCCATTGCACCAGTTAATTGCGGAATGATACAGGACTCCTTAAAACATATCTCTACCATATGAGGTTAAAAATCCAGGTCCTGCATCTATTTTGTTAAATGGTTTAAATTAAAGTATGAAGACAACAGTTATAAGCAGGCCGCAATAGCTCAGTTGGGAGAGCGTTAGACTGAAGATCTAAAGGTTCCTGGTTCAATCCCGGGTTTCGGCACAGTTGAGAGGTTCCTTGCTTCTAACAAAATAGGTCGTGGAATCAGCTGTAGTACTTTTTTCTCTATCAACATTTTTATCAACTGATCTACAAAATGATCAATTCAACATAGACTCTGCTTTCAGTCCTCCTTTTAAACTTTCTTCCACCAATCTTGCCTTCAGGTTTGACAATGAATGTTTCCCATTTCGTCCTTTTTTGTAAAGTAAACTCTTGTCTGCATCACATTCCACTTCCCCTTGAACATAGATGTCAGTAGTCAGATGACATTGCTTACCTAATCATGCCAAATATATCTAGGTAATATAGTGCTAGTCCATTTCGAGTTAAAAAAACAACTACCTAACCTGGATCCCAAAAATGCTATTTACCCATTGCACCAGTTAACTGGGGAATGATACAGGACTCCTTAAAACATATCTCTACCATATGAGGTTAAAAATCCAGGTCCTGCATCTATTTTGTTAAATGGTTTAAATTAAAGTATGAAGACCACAGCTATAAGCAGGCCGAAATAGCTCAGTTGGCAGAGCGTTAGACTGAAGATCTAAAGGTCCCTGATTCAATCCTGGGTTTCGGCACAGTTGAGAGGTTCCTTGCTTCTAACAAATTAGGTCTTGGAATCAGCTGTAGTACTTTTTCTCTATTCATCACATTTTTCCCAACTGATCTACAACACAATCAATTAAACATAGACTTTGATTCATGTCCTCCTTCTAAACTTGCTTCCACCTCTCTTACCTTCAGGTTTGACAATGAATATTTCCCATTTCATGCTTTTTTGTAAAGTAAACTCTTGTCTGCATTACCTTCCACTTCCCCTTGAACACAGATGTCAGTAGTCAGATGACATTGCTTACCTACTCATGCCAAATATATCTGGGTAATATAGTGCTAGTCCATTCAGAGGTAAAAAAACAACTACCTAACCTGGATCCCAAAAATGCTATTTACCCATTGCACCAGTTAATTGCGGAATGATACAGGACTCCTTAAAACATATCTCACCATATGAGGTTAAAAATCCAGGTCCTGCATCTATTTTGTTAAATGGTTTAAATTAAAGTATGAAGACCACAGCTATAAGCAGGCCAAAATAGCTAAGCTGGGAGAGCGTTAGACTGAAGATCTAAAGGTCCCTGGTTCAATCCCGGGTTTCGGCACAGTTGAGAGGTTCCTTGCTTCTAACAAAATGGGTCTTGGAATCAGCTGTAGTACTTTTTTCTCTATCAACATTTTTATCAACTGATCTACAAAATGATCAATTCAACATAGACTTTGCTTTCTGTCCTCCTTTTAAACTTTCTTCCACCTATCTTGCCTTCAGGTTTGACTATGAATGTTTTCCATTTCGTCCTTTTTTGTAAAGTAAACTCTTGTCTGCATCACATTCCACTTCCCCTTGAACACAGATGTCAGTAGTCAGATGACATTGCTTACCTACTCATGCCAAATATATCTGGGTAATATAGTGCTAGTCCATTCAGAGTTAAAAAAACAACTACCTAACCTGGATCCCAAAAATGCTATTTACCCATTGCACCAGTTAACTGGGGAATGATACAGGACTCCTTAAAACATATCTCTACCATATGAGGTTAAAAATCCAGGTCCTGCATCTATTTTGTTAAATGGTTTAAATTAAAGTATGAAGACCACAGCTATAAGCAGGCCGAAATAGCTCAGTTGGCAGAGCGTTAGACTGAAGATCTAAAGGTCCCTGATTCAAGCCTGGGTTTCGGCACAGTTGAGAGGTTCCTTGCTTCTAACAAATTAGGTCTTGGAATCAGCTGTAGTACTTTTTCTCTATTCATCACATTTTTCCCAACTGATCTACAACACAATCAATTAAACATAGACTTTGATTCATGTCCTCCTTCTAAACTTGCTTCCACCTCTCTTACCTTCAGGTTTGACAATGAATATTTCCCATTTCATGCTTTTTTGTAAAGTAAACTCTTGTCTGCATTACCTTCCACTTCCCCTTGAACACAGATGTCAGTAGTCAGATGACATTGCTTACCTACTCATGCCAAATATAT
>NC_141696.1:1528623196-1528630696 GCF_964263255.1 Lissotriton vulgaris | reverse complement strand
CATTCAGAGTTAAAAAAACAACTGCCTAACCTGGATCCCAAAAATGCTATTTACCCATTGCACCAGTTAACTGGGGAATGATACAGGACTCCTTAAAACATATCTCTACCATATGAGGTTAAAAATCCAGGTCCTGCATCTATTTTGTTAAATGGTTTAAATTAAAGTATGAAGACCACAGCTATAAGCAGGCCGAAATAGCTCAGTTGGGCGAGCGTTAGACTGAAGATCTAAAGGTCCCTGGCTCAATCCCGGGTTTCGGCACAGTTGAGAGGTTCCTTGCTTCTAAGAAAATAGGTCTTGGGATCAGCTGTAGTTCTTTTTCTCTATTCATCAAATTTTTTCCAACTGATCTACAACACAATCAATTTAACATAGACTTTGCTTTATGTCCTCCTTCTAAACTTGCTTCCACCTCTCTTACCTTCAGGTTTGACAATGAATATTTCCCATTTCATGCTTTTTTGTAAAGTAAACTCTTGTCTGCATTACCTTCCACTTCCCCTTGAACACAGATGTCAGTAGTCAGATGACATTGCTTACCTACTCATGCCAAATATATCTGGGTAATATAGTGCTAGTCCATTCAGAGTTAAAAAAACAACTACCTAACCTGGATCCAAAAAATGCTATTTACCCATTGCACCAGTTAATTGCGGAATGATACAGGACTCCTTAAAACATATCTCTACCATGTGAGGTTAAAAATCCAGGTCCTGCATCTATTTTGTTAAATGGTTTAAATTGAAGTATGAAGACCACAGCTATAAGCAGGCCGAAATAGCTCAGTTGGGAGAGCGTTAGACTGAAGATCTGAAGGTCCCTGGTTCAATCCCGGGATTCGGCACAGTTGAGAGGTTACTTGCTTCTAACAAAATAGGTCTTGGAATCAGCTGTAGTACTTTTTCTCTATTCATCAAATTTTTTCCAACTGATCTACAACACAATCAATTTAACATAGACTTTGCTTTATGTCCTCCTTCTAAACTTGCTTCCACCTCTCTTACCTTCAGGTTTGACAATGAATATTTCCCATTTCATGCTTTTTTGTAAAGTAAACTCTTGTCTGCATTACCTTCCACTTCCCCTTGAACACAGATGTCAGTAGTCAGATGACATTGCTTACCTACTCATGCCAAATATATCTGGGTAATATAGTGCTAGTCCATTCAGAGTTAAAAAAACAACTACCTAACCTGGATCCCAAAAATGCTATTTGCCCATTGCACCAGTTAATTGCGGAATGATACATGACTCCTTAAAACATATCTCTACCATATGAGGTTAAAAATCCAGGTCCTGCATCTATTTTGTTAAATGGTTTAAATTAAAGTATGAAGACTACAGCTAGCAGGAGGCAGAAATAGCTCAGTTGGGAGAGCGTTAGACTGAAGATCTAAAGGTCCCTGGTTTAATCCCGGGTTTTGGCACTGTTGAGAGGTTCCTTGCTTCTCACAAAATAAGTCTTGGAATCAGCTGTAGTACTTTTTTCTCTATCAACATTTTTATCAACTGATCCACAAAATGATCAATTCAACATAGACTTTGCTTCATGTCCTCCTTTTAAACTTTCTTCCACCTATCTTTCCTTCAGGTTTGACTATGAATGTTTCCCATTTCGTCCTTTTTTGTAAAGTAAACTCTTGTCTGCATCACATTCCACTTCCCCGTGAACACAGATGTCAGTAGTCAGATGACATTGCTTACCTACTCATGCCAAATATATCTGGGTAATATAATGCTAGTCCATTCAGATTTAAAAAAACAACTACCTAACCTGGATCCCAAAAATGCTATTTACCCATTGCACCAGTTAACTGGGGAATGATACAGGACTCCTTAAAACATATCTCTACCATATGAGGTTAAAAATCCAGGTCCTGCATCTATTTTGTTAAATGGTTCAAATTAAAGTATGAAGACCCCAGCTATCAGAAGGTCAAAATAGCTCAGTTGGGAGAGCGTTAAACTGAAGATCTAAAGGTCCCTGGTTCAATCCTGGGTTTCGGCACAGTTGAGAGGTTCCTTGCTTCTAACAAAATAGGTCTTGGAATCAGCTGTAGTACTTTTTCTCTATTCATCAAATTTTTTCCAACTGATCTACAACACAATCAATTTAACATAGACTTTGCTTTATGTCCTCCTTTTAAACTTGCTTCCACCTCTCTTACCTTCAGGTTTGACAATGAATATTTCCCATTTCATGCTTTTTTGTAAAGTAAACTCTTGTCTGCATTACCTTCCACCTCCCCTTGAATACAGATGTCAGTAGTCAGATGACATTGCTTACCTACTCATGCCAAATATATCTGGGTAATATAGTGCTAGTCCATTCAGAGTTAAAAAAACAACTACCTAACCTGGATCCCAAAACTGCTATTTGCCCATTGCACCAGTTAATTGCGGAATGATACAGGACTCCTTAAAACATATCTCTACCATATGAGGTTAAAAATCCAGGTCCTGCATCTATTTTGTTAAATGGTTTAAATTAAAGTATGAATACCACAGCTATAAGCAGGCCGCAATAGCTCAGTTGGGAGAGCGTTAGACTGAAGATCTAAAGGTCCCTTGTTCAATCCCGGGTTTCGGCACAGTTGAGAGGTTCCTTGCTTCTAACAAAATAGGTCTTGGAATCAGCTGTAGTACTTTTTTCTCTATCAACATTTTTATCAACTGATCTACAAAATGATCAATTCAACATAGACTTTGCTTTCTGTCCTCCTTTTAAACTTTCTTCCACCTATCTTGCCTTCAGGTTTGACAATGAATGTTTCCCATTTCGTCCTTTTTTGTAAAGTAAACTCTTGTCTGCATCACATTCCACTTCCCCTTGAACACAGATGTCAGTAGTCAGATGACATTGCTTACCTACTCTTGCCAAATATATCTAGGTAATATAGTGCTAGTCCATTCAGAGTTAAAAAAACAACTACCTAACCTGGATCCCAAAAATGCTATTTACCCATTGCACCGGTTAACTGGGGAATGATACAGGACTCCTTAAAACATATCTCTACCATATGAGGTTAAAAATCCCGGTCCTGCATCTATTTTGTTAAATGGTTCAAATTAAAGTATGAAGACCCCAGCTATCAGAAGACCGAAATAGCTCAGTTGGGAGAGCGTTAGACTGAAGATCTAAAGGTCCCTTGTTCAATCCCGGGTTTCGGCACAGTTGAGAGGTTCCTTGCTTCTAGCAAAATAGGTCTTGGAATCAGCTGTAGTACTTTTTCTCTATTCATCAAATTTTTTCCAACTGATCTACAACACAATCAATTTAACATCGACTTTGCTTTATATCCTCCTTCTAAACTTGCTTCCACCTCTCTTACCTTCAGGTTTGACAATGAATATTTCCCATTTCATGCTTTTTTGTAAAGTAAACTCTTGTCTGCATTACCTTCCACCTCCCCTTGAATACAGATGTCAGTAGTCAGATGACATTGCTTACCTACTCATGCCAAATATATCTGGGTAATATAGTGCTAGTCCATTCAGAGTTAAAAAAACAACTACCTAACCTGGATCCCAAAACTGCTATTTGCCCATTGCACCAGTTAATTGCGGAATGATACAGGACTCCTTAAAACATATCTCTACCATATGAGGTTAAAAATCCAGGTCCTGCATCTATTTTGTTAAATGGTTTAAATTAAAGTATGAAGACTACAGCTAGCAGGAGGCCGAAATAGCTCAGTTGGGAGAGCGTTAGACTGAAGATCTGAAGGTCCCTGGTTCAATCCCGGGTTTCGGCACAGTTGAGAGGTTACTTGCTTCTAACAAAATAGGTCTTGGAATCAGCTGTAGTACTTTTTCTCTATTCATCAAATTTTTTCCAACTGATCTACAACACAATCAATTTAACATAGACTTTGCTTTATGTCCTCCTTCTAAACTTGTTTCCACCTCTCTTACCTTCAGGTTTGACAATGAATATTTCCCATTTCATGCTTTTTTGTAAAGTAAACTCTTGTCTGCATTACCTTCCACTTCCCCTTGAACACAGATGTCAGTAGTCAGATGACATTGCTTACCTACTCATGCCAAATATATCTGGGTAATATAGTGCTAGTCCATTCAGAGTTAAAAAAACAACTACCTAACCTGGATCCCAAAAATGCTATTTGCCCATTGCACCAGTTAATTGCGGAATGATACATGACTCCTTAAAACATATCTCTACCATATGAGGTTAAAAATCCAGGTCCTGCATCTATTTTGTTAAATGGTTTAAATTAAAGTATGAAGACTACAGCTAGCAGGAGGCAGAAATAGCTCAGTTGGGAGAGCGTTAGACTGAAGATCTAAAGGTCCCTGGTTTAATCCCGGGTTTCGGCACTGTTGAGAGGTTCCTTGCTTCTAACAAAATAGGTCTTGGAATCAGCTGTAGTACTTTTTTCTCTATCAACATGTTTATCAACTGATCTACAAAATGATCAATTCAACATAGACTTTGCTTTCTGTCCTCCTTTTAAACTTTCTTCCACCTATCTTGCCTTCAGGTTTGACTATGAATGTTTTCCATTTCGTCCTTTTTTGTAAAGTAAACTCTTGTCTGCATCACATTCCACTTCCCCTTGAACACAGATGTCAGTAGTCAGATGACATTGCTTACCTACTCATGCCAAATATATCTGGGTAATATAGTGCTAGTCCATTCAGAGTTAAAAAAACAACTACCTAACCTGGATCCCAAAAATGCTATTTACCCATTGCACCAGTTAACTGGGGAATGATACGGGACTCCTTAAAACATATCTCTACCATATGAGGTTAAAAATCCAGGTCCTGCATCTATTTTGTTAAATGGTTCAAATTAAAGTATGAAGACCCCAGCTATCAGAAGGCCGAAATAGCTCATTTGGGAGAGCATTAGACTGAAGATCTAAAGGTCCCTGGTTCAATCCCGGGTTTCGGCACAGTTGAGAGGTTCCTTGCTTCTAACAAAATAGGTCTTGGAATCAGCTGTTGTATTTTTTTCTCTATCAACATTTTTATCAACTGATCTACAAAATGATCAATTCAACATAGACTTTGCTTTCTGTCCTCCTTTTAAACTTTCTTCCACCTATCTTGCCTTCAGGTTTGACTATGAGTGTTTTCCATTTCGTCCTTTTTTGTAAAGTAAACTCTTGTCTGCATCACATTCCACTTCCCCTTGAACACAGATGTCAGTAGTCAGATGACATTGCTTACCTACTCATGCCAAATATATCTGGGTAATATAGTGCGAGTCCATTCAGAGTTAAAAAAACAACTGCCTAACCTGGATCCCAAAAATGCTATTTACCCATTGCACCAGTTAACTGGGGAATGATACAGGACTCCTTAAAAGATATCTCTACCATATGAGGTTAAAAATCCAGGTCCTGCATCTATTTTGTTAAATGGTTTAAATTAAAGTATGAAGACCACAGCTATAAGCAGGCCGAAATAGCTCAGTTGGGCGAGCGTTAGACTGAAGATCTAAAGGTCCCTGGCTCAATCCTGGGTTTCGGCACAGTTGAGAGGTTCCTTGCTTCTAAGAAAATAGGTCTTGGGATCAGCTGTAGTTCTTTTTCTCTATTCATCAAATTTTTTCCAACTGATCTACAACACAATCAATTTAACATAGACTTTGCTTTATGTCCTCCTTCTAAACTTGCTTCCACCTCTCTTACCTTCAGGTTTGACAATGAATATTTCCCATTTCATGCTTTTTTGTAAAGTAAACTCTTGTCTGCATTACCTTCCACTTCCCCTTGAACACAGATGTCAGTAGTCAGATGACATTGCTTACCTACTCATGCCAAATATATCTGGGTAATATAGTGCTAGTCCATTCAGAGTTAAAAAAACAACTACCTAACCTGGATCCAAAAAATGCTATTTACCCATTGCACCAGTTAATTGCGGAATGATACAGGACTCCTTAAAACATATCTCTACCATGTGAGGTTAAAAATCCAGGTCCTGCATCTATTTTGTTAAATGGTTTAAATTGAAGTATGAAGACCACAGCTATAAGCAGGCCGAAATAGCTCAGTTGGGAGAGCGTTAGACTGAAGATCTGAAGGTCCCTGGTTCAATCCCGGGATTCGGCACAGTTGAGAGGTTACTTGCTTCTAACAAAATAGGTCTTGGAATCAGCTGTAGTACTTTTTCTCTATTCATCAAATTTTTTCCAACTGATCTACAACACAATCAATTTAACATAGACTTTGCTTTATGTCCTCCTTCTAAACTTGCTTCCACCTCTCTTACCTTCAGGTTTGACAATGAATATTTCCCATTTCATGCTTTTTTGTAAAGTAAACTCTTGTCTGCATTACCTTCCACTTCCCCTTGAACACAGATGTCAGTAGTCAGATGACATTGCTTACCTACTCATGCCAAATATATCTGGGTAATATAGTGCTAGTCCATTCAGAGTTAAAAAAACAACTACCTAACCTGGATCCCAAAAATGCTATTTGCCCATTGCACCAGTTAATTGCGGAATGATACATGACTCCTTAAAACATATCTCTACCATATGAGGTTAAAAATCCAGGTCCTGCATCTATTTTGTTAAATGGTTTAAATTAAAGTATGAAGACTACAGCTAGCAGGAGGCAGAAATAGCTCAGTTGGGAGAGCGTTAGACTGAAGATCTAAAGGTCCCTGGTTTAATCCCGGGTTTTGGCACTGTTGAGAGGTTCCTTGCTTCTCACAAAATAAGTCTTGGAATCAGCTGTAGTACTTTTTTCTCTATCAACATTTTTATCAACTGATCCACAAAATTATCAATTCAACATAGACTTTGCTTCATGTCCTCCTTTTAAACTTTCTTCCACCTATCTTGCCTTCAGGTTTGACTATGAATGTTTCCCATTTCGTCCTTTTTTGTAAAGTAAACTCTTGTCTGCATCACATTCCACTTCCCCGTGAACACAGATGTCAGTAGTCAGATGACATTGCTTACCTACTCATGCCAAATATATCTGGGTAATATAATGCTAGTCCATTCAGATTTAAAAAAACAACTACCTAACCTGGATCCCAAAAATGCTATTTACCCATTGCACCAGTTAACTGGGGAATGATACAGGACTCCTTAAAACATATCTCTACCATATGAGGTTAAAAATCCAGGTCCTGCATCTATTTTGTTAAATGGTTCAAATTAAAGTATGAAGACCCCAGCTATCAGAAGGCCAAAATAGCTCAGTTGGGAGAGCGTTAAACTGAAGATCTAAAGGTCCCTGGTTCAATCCTGGGTTTCGGCACAGTTGAGAGGTTCCTTGCTTCTAACAAAATAGGTCTTGGAATCAGCTGTAGTACTTTTTCTCTATTCATCAAATTTTTTCCAACTGATCTACAACACAATCAATTTAACATAGACTTTGCTTTATGTCCTCCTTTTAAACTTGCTTCCACCTCTCTTACCTTCAGGTTTGACAATGAATATTTCCCATTTCATGCTTTTTTGTAAAGTAAACTCTTGTCTGCATTACCTTCCACCTCCCCTTGAATACA
>NC_141696.1:1528605696-1528618196 GCF_964263255.1 Lissotriton vulgaris | reverse complement strand
TATTCATCAAATTTTTTCCAACTGATCTACAACACAATCAATTTAACATAGACTTTGCTTTATGTCCTCCTTCTAAACTTGCTTCCACCTCTCTTACCTTCAGGTTTGACAATGAATATTTCCCATTTCATGCTTTTTTGTAAAGTAAACTCTTGTCTGCATTACCTTCCACTTCCCCTTGAACACAGATGTCAGTAGTCAGATGACATTGCTTACCTACTCATGCCAAATATATCTGGGTAATATAGTGCTAGTCCATTCAGAGTTAAAAAAACAACTACCTAACCTGGATCCCAAAAATGCTATTTGCCCATTGCACCAGTTAATTGCGGAATGATACATGACTCCTTAAAACATATCTCTACCATATGAGGTTAAAAATCCAGGTCCTGCATCTATTTTGTTAAATGGTTTAAATTAAAGTATGAAGACTACAGCTAGCAGGAGGCAGAAATAGCTCAGTTGGGAGAGCGTTAGACTGAAGATCTAAAGGTCCCTGGTTTAATCCCGGGTTTTGGCACTGTTGAGAGGTTCCTTGCTTCTCACAAAATAAGTCTTGGAATCAGCTGTAGTACTTTTTTCTCTATCAACATTTTTATCAACTGATCCACAAAATGATCAATTCAACATAGACTTTGCTTCATGTCCTCCTTTTAAACTTTCTTCCACCTATCTTGCCTTCAGGTTTGACTATGAATGTTTCCCATTTCGTCCTTTTTTGTAAAGTAAACTCTTGTCTGCATCACATTCCACTTCCCCGTGAACACAGATGTCAGTAGTCAGATGACATTGCTTACCTACTCATGCCAAATATATCTGGGTAATATAATGCTAGTCCATTCAGATTTAAAAAAACAACTACCTAACCTGGATCCCAAAAATGCTATTTACCCATTGCACCAGTTAACTGGGGAATGATACAGGACTCCTTAAAACATATCTCTACCATATGAGGTTAAAAATCCAGGTCCTGCATCTATTTTGTTAAATGGTTCAAATTAAAGTATGAAGACCCCAGCTATCAGAAGGCCAAAATAGCTCAGTTGGGAGAGCGTTAAACTGAAGATCTAAAGGTCCCTGGTTCAATCCTGGGTTTCGGCACAGTTGAGAGGTTCCTTGCTTCTAACAAAATAGGTCTTGGAATCAGCTGTAGTACTTTTTCTCTATTCATCAAATTTTTTCCAACTGATCTACAACACAATCAATTTAACATAGACTTTGCTTTATGTCCTCCTTTTAAACTTGCTTCCACCTCTCTTACCTTCAGGTTTGACAATGAATATTTCCCATTTCATGCTTTTTTGTAAAGTAAACTCTTGTCTGCATTACCTTCCACTTCCCCTTGAACACAGATGTCAGTAGTCAGATGACATTGCTTACCTACTCATGCCAAATATATCTGGGTAATATAGTGCTAGTCCATTCAGAGTTAAAAAAACAACTACCTAACCTGGATCCCAAAACTGCTATTTGCCCATTGCACCAGTTAATTGCGGAATGATACAGGACTCCTTAAAACATATCTCTACCATATGAGGTTAAAAATCCAGGTCCTGCATCTATTTTGTTAAATGGTTTAAATTAAAGTATGAATACCACAGCTATAAGCAGGCCGCAATAGCTCAGTTGGGAGAGCGTTAGACTGAAGATCTAAAGGTCCCTTGTTCAATCCCGGGTTTCGGCACAGTTGAGAGGTTCCTTGCTTCTAACAAAATAGGTCTTGGAATCAGCTGTAGTACTTTTTTCTCTATCAACATTTTTATCAACTGATCTACAAAATGATCAATTCAACATAGACTTTGCTTTCTGTCCTCCTTTTAAACTTTCTTCCACCTATCTTGCTTTCAGGTTTGACAATGAATGTTTCCCATTTCGTCCTTTTTTGTAAAGTAAACTCTTGTCTGCATCACATTCCACTTCCCCTTGAACACAGATGTCAGTAGTCAGATGACATTGCTTACCTACTCTTGCCAAATATATCTAGGTAATATAGTGCTAGTCCATTCAGAGTTAAAAAAACAACTACCTAACCTGGATCCCAAAAATGCTATTTACCCATTGCACCGGTTAACTGGGGAATGATACAGGACTCCTTAAAACATATCTCTACCATATGAGGTTAAAAATCCCGGTCCTGCATCTATTTTGTTAAATGGTTCAAATTAAAGTATGAAGACCCCAGCTATCAGAAGACCGAAATAGCTCAGTTGGGAGAGCGTTAGACTGAAGATCTAAAGGTCCCTTGTTCAATCCCGGGTTTCGGCACAGTTGAGAGGTTCCTTGCTTCTAGCAAAATAGGTCTTGGAATCAGCTGTAGTACTTTTTCTCTATTCATCAAATTTTTTCCAACTGATCTACAACACAATCAATTTAACATCGACTTTGCTTTATATCCTCCTTCTAAACTTGCTTCCACCTCTCTTACCTTCAGGTTTGACAATGAATATTTCCCATTTCATGCTTTTTTGTAAAGTAAACTCTTGTCTGCATTACCTTCCACCTCCCCTTGAATACAGATGTCAGTAGTCAGATGACATTGCTTACCTACTCATGCCAAATATATCTGGGTAATATAGTGCTAGTCCATTCAGAGTTAAAAAAACAACTACCTAACCTGGATCCCAAAACTGCTATTTGCCCATTGCACCAGTTAATTGCGGAATGATACAGGACTCCTTAAAACATATCTCTACCATATGAGGTTAAAAATCCAGGTCCTGCATCTATTTTGTTAAATGGTTTAAATTAAAGTATGAAGACTACAGCTAGGAGGAGGCCGAAATAGCTCAGTTGGGAGAGCGTTAGACTGAAGATCTGAAGGTCCCTGGTTCAATCCCGGGTTTCGGCACAGTTGAGAGGTTACTTGCTTCTAACAAAATAGGTCTTGGAATCAGCTGTAGTACTTTTTCTCTATTCATCAAATTTTTTCCAACTGATCTACAACACAATCAATTTAACATAGACTTTGCTTTATGTCCTCCTTCTAAACTTGTTTCCACCTCTCTTACCTTCAGGTTTGACAATGAATATTTCCCATTTCATGCTTTTTTGTAAAGTAAACTCTTGTCTGCATTACCTTCCACTTCCCCTTGAACACAGATGTCAGTAGTCAGATGACATTGCTTACCTACTCATGCCAAATATATCTGGGTAATATAGTGCTAGTCCATTCAGAGTTAAAAAAACAACTACCTAACCTGGATCCCAAAAATGCTATTTGCCCATTGCACCAGTTAATTGCGGAATGATACATGACTCCTTAAAACATATCTCTACCATATGAGGTTAAAAATCCAGGTCCTGCATCTATTTTGTTAAATGGTTTAAATTAAAGTATGAAGACTACAGCTAGCAGGAGGCAGAAATAGCTCAGTTGGGAGAGCGTTAGACTGAAGATCTAAAGGTCCCTGGTTTAATCCCGGGTTTCGGCACTGTTGAGAGGTTCCTTGCTTCTAACAAAATAGGTCTTGGAATCAGCTGTAGTACTTTTTTCTCTATCAACATTTTTATCAACTGATCTACAAAATGATCAATTCAACATAGACTTTGCTTTCTGTCCTCCTTTTAAACTTTCTTCCACCTATCTTGCCTTCAGGTTTGACTATGAATGTTTTCCATTTCGTCCTTTTTTGTAAAGTAAACTCTTGTCTGCATCACATTCCACTTCCCCTTGAACACAGATGTCAGTAGTCAGATGACATTGCTTACCTACTCATGCCAAATATATCTGGGTAATATAGTGCTAGTCCATTCAGAGTTAAAAAAACAACTACCTAACCTGGATCCCAAAAATGCTATTTACCCATTGCACCAGTTAACTGGGGAATGATACAGGACTCCTTAAAACATATCTCTACCATATGAGGTTAAAAATCCAGGTCCTGCATCTATTTTGTTAAATGGTTCAAATTAAAGTATGAAGACCCCAGCTATGAGAAGGCCGAAATAGCTCAGTTGGCCGAGCGTTAGACTGAAGATCTAAAGGTCCCTGGTTCAATCCCGGGTTTCGGCACAGTTGAGAGGTTCCTTGCTTCTAACAAAATAGGTCTTGGGATCAGCTGTAGTTCTTTTTCTCTATTCATCAAATTTTTTCCAACTGATCTACAACACAATCAATTTAACATAGACTTTGCTTTATGTCCTCCTTCTAAACTTGCTTCCACCTCTCTTACCTTCAGGTTTGACAATGAATATTTCCCATTTCATGCTTTTTTGTAAAGTAAACTCTTGTCTGCATTACCTTCCACCTCCCCTTGAATACAGATGTCAGTAGTCAGATGACATTGCTTACCTACTCATGCCAAATATATCTGGATCCCAAAAATGCTATTTACCCATTGCACCAGTTAATTGCGGAATGATACAGGACTCCTTAAAACATATCTCACCATATGAGGTTAAAAATCCAGGTCCTGCATCTATTTTGTTGAATGGTTTAAATTAAAGTATGAAGACCACAGCTATAAGCAGGCCGAAATAGCTAAGTGTGGAGAGCGTTAGACTGAAGATCTAAAGGTCCCTGGTTCAATCCCGGGTTTCGGCACATTTGAGAGGTTCCTTGCTTCTAACAAAATAGGTCTTGGAATCAGCTGTAGTACTTTTTTCTCTATCAACATTTGTATCAACTGATCTACAAAATGATCAATTCAACATAGACTTTGCTTTCTGTCCTCCTTTTAAACTTTCTTCCACCTATCTTGCCTTCAGGTTTGACTATGAATGTTTTCCATTTCGTCCTTTTTTGTAAAGTAAACTCTTGTCTGCATCACATTCCCCTTCCCCTTGAACACAGATGTCAGTAGTCAGATGACATTGCTTACCTACTCATGCCAAATATATCTGGTTAATATAGTGCTAGTCCATTCAGAGTTAAAAAAACAACTACCTAACCTGGATCCCAAAAATGCTATTTACCCATTGCACCAGTTAACTGGGGAATGATACGGGACTCCTTAAAACATATCTCTACCATATGAGGTTAAAAATCCAGGTCCTGCATCTATTTTGTTAAATGGTTCAAATTAAAGTATGAAGACCCCAGCTATCAGAAGGCCGAAATAGCTCATTTGGGAGAGCATTAGACTGAAGATCTAAAGGTCCCTGGTTCAATCCCGGGTTTCGGCACAGTTGAGAGGTTCCTTGCTTCTAACAAAATAGGTCTTGGAATCAGCTGTTGTATTTTTTTCTCTATCAACATTTTTATCAACTGATCTACAAAATGATCAATTCAACATAGACTTTGCTTTCTGTCCTCCTTTTAAACTTTCTTCCACCTATCTTGCCTTCAGGTTTGACTATGAGTGTTTTCCATTTCGTCCTTTTTTGTAAAGTAAACTCTTGTCTGCATCACATTCCACTTCCCCTTGAACACAGATGTCAGTAGTCAGATGACATTGCTTACCTACTCATGCCAAATATATCTGGGTAATATAGTGCGAGTCCATTCAGAGTTAAAAAAACAACTGCCTAACCTGGATCCCAAAAATGCTATTTACCCATTGCACCAGTTAACTGGGGAATGATACAGGACTCCTTAAAACATATCTCTACCATATGAGGTTAAAAATCCAGGTCCTGCATCTATTTTGTTAAATGGTTTAAATTAAAGTATGAAGACCACAGCTATAAGCAGGCCGAAATAGCTCAGTTGGGCGAGCGTTAGACTGAAGATCTAAAGGTCCCTGGCTCAATCCCGGGTTTCGGCACAGTTGAGAGGTTCCTTGCTTCTAAGAAAATAGGTCTTGGGATCAGCTGTAGTTCTTTTTCTCTATTCATCAAATTTTTTCCAACTGATCTACAACACAATCAATTTAACATAGACTTTGCTTTATGTCCTCCTTCTAAACTTGCTTCCACCTCTCTTACCTTCAGGTTTGACAATGAATATTTCCCATTTCATGCTTTTTTGTAAAGTAAACTCTTGTCTGCATTACCTTCCACTTCCCCTTGAACACAGATGTCAGTAGTCAGATGACATTGCTTACCTACTCATGCCAAATATATCTGGGTAATATAGTGCTAGTCCATTCAGAGTTAAAAAAACAACTACCTAACCTGGATCCAAAAAATGCTATTTACCCATTGCACCAGTTAATTGCGGAATGATACAGGACTCCTTAAAACATATCTCTACCATGTGAGGTTAAAAATCCAGGTCCTGCATCTATTTTGTTAAATGGTTTAAATTGAAGTATGAAGACCACAGCTATAAGCAGGCCGAAATAGCTCAGTTGGGAGAGCGTTAGACTGAAGATCTGAAGGTCCCTGGTTCAATCCCGGGATTCGGCACAGTTGAGAGGTTACTTGCTTCTAACAAAATAGGTCTTGGAATCAGCTGTAGTACTTTTTCTCTATTCATCAAATTTTTTCCAACTGATCTACAACACAATCAATTTAACATAGACTTTGCTTTATGTCCTCCTTCTAAACTTGCTTCCACCTCTCTTACCTTCAGGTTTGACAATGAATATTTCCCATTTCATGCTTTTTTGTAAAGTAAACTCTTGTCTGCATTACCTTCCACTTCCCCTTGAACACAGATGTCAGTAGTCAGATGACATTGCTTACCTACTCATGCCAAATATATCTGGGTAATATAGTGCTAGTCCATTCAGAGTTAAAAAAACAACTACCTAACCTGGATCCCAAAAATGCTATTTGCCCATTGCACCAGTTAATTGCGGAATGATACATGACTCCTTAAAACATATCTCTACCATATGAGGTTAAAAATCCAGGTCCTGCATCTATTTTGTTAAATGGTTTAAATTAAAGTATGAAGACTACAGCTAGCAGGAGGCAGAAATAGCTCAGTTGGGAGAGCGTTAGACTGAAGATCTAAAGGTCCCTGGTTTAATCCCGGGTTTTGGCACTGTTGAGAGGTTCCTTGCTTCTCACAAAATAAGTCTTGGAATCAGCTGTAGTACTTTTTTCTCTATCAACATTTTTATCAACTGATCCACAAAATGATCAATTCAACATAGACTTTGCTTCATGTCCTCCTTTTAAACTTTGTTCCACCTATCTTTCCTTCAGGTTTGACTATGAATGTTTCCCATTTCGTCCTTTTTTGTAAAGTAAACTCTTGTCTGCATCACATTCCACTTCCCCGTGAACACAGATGTCAGTAGTCAGATGACATTGCTTACCTACTCATGCCAAATATATCTGGGTAATATAATGCTAGTCCATTCAGATTTAAAAAAACAACTACCTAACCTGGATCCCAAAAATGCTATTTACCCATTGCACCAGTTAACTGGGGAATGATACAGGACTCCTTAAAACATATCTCTACCATATGAGGTTAAAAATCCAGGTCCTGCATCTATTTTGTTAAATGGTTCAAATTAAAGTATGAAGACCCCAGCTATCAGAAGGTCAAAATAGCTCAGTTGGGAGAGCGTTAAACTGAAGATCTAAAGGTCCCTGGTTCAATCCTGGGTTTCGGCACAGTTGAGAGGTTCCTTGCTTCTAACAAAATAGGTCTTGGAATCAGCTGTAGTACTTTTTCTCTATTCATCAAATTTTTTCCAACTGATCTACAACACAATCAATTTAACATAGACTTTGCTTTATGTCCTCCTTTTAAACTTGCTTCCACCTCTCTTACCTTCAGGTTTGACAATGAATATTTCCCATTTCATGCTTTTTTGTAAAGTAAACTCTTGTCTGCATTACCTTCCACCTCCCCTTGAATACAGATGTCAGTAGTCAGATGACATTGCTTACCTACTCATGCCAAATATATCTGGGTAATATAGTGCTAGTCCATTCAGAGTTAAAAAAACAACTACCTAACCTGGATCCCAAAACTGCTATTTGCCCATTGCACCAGTTAATTGCGGAATGATACAGGACTCCTTAAAACATATCTCTACCATATGAGGTTAAAAATCCAGGTCCTGCATCTATTTTGTTAAATGGTTTAAATTAAAGTATGAATACCACAGCTATAAGCAGGCCGCAATAGCTCAGTTGGGAGAGCGTTAGACTGAAGATCTAAAGGTCCCTTGTTCAATCCCGGGTTTCGGCACAGTTGAGAGGTTCCTTGCTTCTAACAAAATAGGTCTTGGAATCAGCTGTAGTACTTTTTTCTCTATCAACATTTTTATCAACTGATCTACAAAATGATCAATTCAACATAGACTTTGCTTTCTGTCCTCCTTTTAAACTTTCTTCCACCTATCTTGCCTTCAGGTTTGACAATGAATGTTTCCCATTTCGTCCTTTTTTGTAAAGTAAACTCTTGTCTGCATCACATTCCACTTCCCTTTGAACACAGATGTCAGTAGTCAGATGACATTGCTTACCTACTCTTGCCAAATATATCTAGGTAATATAGTGCTAGTCCATTCAGAGTTAAAAAAACAACTACCTAACCTGGATCCCAAAAATGCTATTTACCCATTGCACCGGTTAACTGGGGAATGATACAGGACTCCTTAAAACATATCTCTACCATATGAGGTTAAAAATCCCGGTCCTGCATCTATTTTGTTAAATGGTTCAAATTAAAGTATGAAGACCCCAGCTATCAGAAGACCGAAATAGCTCAGTTGGGAGAGCGTTAGACTGAAGATCTAAAGGTCCCTTGTTCAATCCCGGGTTTCGGCACAGTTGAGAGGTTCCTTGCTTCTAGCAAAATAGGTCTTGGAATCAGCTGTAGTACTTTTTCTCTATTCATCAAATTTTTTCCAACTGATCTACAACACAATCAATTTAACATCGACTTTGCTTTATATCCTCCTTCTAAACTTGCTTCCACCTCTCTTACCTTCAGGTTTGACAATGAATATTTCCCATTTCATGCTTTTTTGTAAAGTAAACTCTTGTCTGCATTACCTTCCACCTCCCCTTGAATACAGATGTCAGTAGTCAGATGACATTGCTTACCTACTCATGCCAAATATATCTGGGTAATATAGTGCTAGTCCATTCAGAGTTAAAAAAACAACTACCTAACCTGGATCCCAAAACTGCTATTTGCCCATTGCACCAGTTAATTGCGGAATGATACAGGACTCCTTAAAACATATCTCTACCATATGAGGTTAAAAATCCAGGTCCTGCATCTATTTTGTTAAATGGTTTAAATTAAAGTATGAAGACTACAGCTAGCAGGAGGCCGAAATAGCTCAGTTGGGAGAGCGTTAGACTGAACATCTGAAGGTCCCTGGTTCAATCCCGGGTTTCGGCACAGTTGAGAGGTTACTTGCTTCTAACAAAATAGGTCTTGGAATCAGCTGTAGTACTTTTTCTCTATTCATCAAATTTTTTCCAACTGATCAACAACACAATCAATTTAACATAGACTTTGCTTTATGTCCTCCTTCTAAACTTGTTTCCACCTCTCTTACCTTCAGGTTTGACAATGAATATTTCCCATTTCATGCTTTTTTGTAAAGTAAACTCTTGTCTGCATTACCTTCCACTTCCCCTTGAACACAGATGTCAGTAGTCAGATGACATTGCTTACCTACTCATGCCAAATATATCTGGGTAATATAGTGCTAGTCCATTCAGAGTTAAAAAAACAACTACCTAACCTGGATCCCAAAAATGCTATTTGCCCATTGCACCAGTTAATTGCGGAATGATACATGACTCCTTAAAACATATCTCTACCATATGAGGTTAAAAATCCAGGTCCTGCGTCTATTTTGTTAAATGGTTTAAATTAAAGTATGAAGACTACAGCTAGCAGGAGGCAGAAATAGCTCAGTTGGGAGACCGTTAGACTGAAGATCTAAAGGTCCCTGGTTTAATCCCGGGTTTCGGCACTGTTGAGAGGTTCCTTGCTTCTAACAAAATAGGTCTTGGAATCAGCTGTAGTACTTTTTTCTCTATCAACATTTTTATCAACTGATCTACAAAATGATCAATTCAACATAGACTTTGCTTTCTGTCCTCCTTTTAAACTTTCTTCCACCTATCTTGCCTTCAGGTTTGACTATGAATGTTTTCCATTTCGTCCTTTTTTGTAAAGTAAACTCTTGTCTGCATCACATTCCACTTCCCCTTGAACACAGATGTCAGTAGTCAGATGACATTGCTTACCTACTCATGCCAAATATATCTGGGTAATATAGTGCTAGTCCATTCAGAGTTAAAAAAACAACTACCTAACCTGGATCCCAAAAATGCTATTTACCCATTGCACCAGTTAACTGGGGAATGATACGGGACTCCTTAAAACATATCTCTACCATATGAGGTTAAAAATCCAGGTCCTGCATCTATTTTGTTAAATGGTTCAAATTAAAGTATGAAGACCCCAGCTATCAGAAGGCCGAAATAGCTCATTTGGGAGAGCATTAGACTGAAGATCTAAAGGTCCCTGGTTCAATCCCGGGTTTCGGCACAGTTGAGAGGTTCCTTGCTTCTAACAAAATAGGTCTTGGAATCAGCTGTTGTATTTTTTTCTCTATCAACATTTTTATCAACTGATCTACAAAATGATCAATTCAACATAGACTTTGCTTTCTGTCCTCCTTTTAAACTTTCTTCCACCTATCTTGCCTTCAGGTTTGACTATGAGTGTTTTCCATTTCGTCCTTTTTTGTAAAGTAAACTCTTGTCTGCATCACATTCCACTTCCCCTTGAACACAGATGTCAGTAGTCAGATGACATTGCTTACCTACTCATGCCAAATATATCTGGGTAATATAGTGCGAGTCCATTCAGAGTTAAAAAAACAACTGCCTAACCTGGATCCCAAAAATGCTATTTACCCATTGCACCAGTTAACTGGGGAATGATACAGGACTCCTTAAAACATATCTCTACCATATGAGGTTAAAAATCCAGGTCCTGCATCTATTTTGTTAAATGGTTTAAATTAAAGTATGAAGACCACAGCTATAAGCAGGCCGAAATAGCTCAGTTGGGCGAGCGTTAGACTGAAGATCTAAAGGTCCCTGGCTCAATCCCGGGTTTCGGCACAGTTGAGAGGTTCCTTGCTTCTAAGAAAATAGGTCTTGGGATCAGCTGTAGTTCTTTTTCTCTATTCATCAAATTTTTTCCAACTGATCTACAACACAATCAATTTAACATAGACTTTGCTTTATGTCCTCCTTCTAAACTTGCTTCCACCTCTCTTACCTTCAGGTTTGACAATGAATATTTCCCATTTCATGCTTTTTTGTAAAGTAAACTCTTGTCTGCATTACCTTCCACTTCCCCTTGAACACAGATGTCAGTAGTCAGATGACATTGCTTACCTACTCATGCCAAATATATCTGGGTAATATAGTGCTAGTCCATTCAGAGTTAAAAAAACAACTACCTAACCTGGATCCAAAAAATGCTATTTACCCATTGCACCAGTTAATTGCGGAATGATACAGGACTCCTTAAAACATATCTCTACCATGTGAGGTTAAAAATCCAGGTCCTGCATCTATTTTGTTAAATGGTTTAAATTGAAGTATGAAGACCACAGCTATAAGCAGGCCGAAATAGCTCAGTTGGGAGAGCGTTAGACTGAAGATCTGAAGGTCCCTGGTTCAATCCCGGGATTCGGCACAGTTGAGAGGTTACTTGCTTCTAACAAAATAGGTCTTGGAATCAGCTGTAGTACTTTTTCTCTATTCATCAAATTTTTTCCAACTGATCTACAACACAATCAATTTAACATAGACTTTGCTTTATGTCCTCCTTCTAAACTTGCTTCCACCTCTCTTACCTTCAGGTTTGACAATGAATATTTCCCATTTCATGCTTTTTTGTAAAGTAAACTCTTGTCTGCATTACCTTCCACTTCCCCTTGAACACAGATGTCAGTAGTCAGATGACATTGCTTACCTACTCATGCCAAATATATCTGGGTAATATAGTGCTAGTCCATTCAGAGTTAAAAAAACAACTACCTAACCTGGATCCCAAAAATGCTATTTGCCCATTGCACCAGTTAATTGCGGAATGATACATGACTCCTTAAAACATATCTCTACCATATGAGGTTAAAAATCCAGGTCCTGCATCTATTTTGTTAAATGGTTTAAATTAAAGTATGAAGACTACAGCTAGCAGGAGGCAGAAATAGCTCAGTTGGGAGAGCGTTAGACTGAAGATCTAAAGGTCCCTGGTTTAATCCCGGGTTTTGGCACTGTTGAGAGGTTCCTTGCTTCTCACAAAATAAGTCTTGGAATCAGCTGTAGTACTTTTTTCTCTATCAACATTTTTATCAACTGATCCACAAAATTATCAATTCAACATAGACTTTGCTTCATGTCCTCCTTTTAAACTTTCTTCCACCTATCTTGCCTTCAGGTTTGACTATGAATGTTTCCCATTTCGTCCTTTTTTGTAAAGTAAACTCTTGTCTGCATCACATTCCACTTCCCCGTGAACACAGATGTCAGTAGTCAGATGACATTGCTTACCTACTCATGCCAAATATATCTGGGTAATATAATGCTAGTCCATTCAGATTTAAAAAAACAACTACCTAACCTGGATCCCAAAAATGCTATTTACCCATTGCACCAGTTAACTG